>NW_003314347.1:236974-246582 GCF_000143415.4 Selaginella moellendorffii
GGTCGCTCTTACTGAATAGTAAAACAGGTGGGCAAATTTTGTAGGAGGATTGCCTGAGAAGGAGCAGCAACGCGTATTGGATTTGCTGTTTGATGCGGAGAAAGGCCGTGGGATCACCATTGTCCGCTACAACATTGGCGGCGGAGCGTATACTGGTGGTGATTCCAACTTGAGGCCGTTTGCTGATATGCCTGGCTTTCGTCCGGGTGGCCCGTCAGGGCCATATGTCTGGGCTGCTGATGCCAGGCAACGCTCAGTTCTGCTGGGAGCTCGAGCTCGAGGCGCTCAGATTTTTGAGGCCTTTTCGAATTCGCCACCGTGGTGGATGACCATGAGTGGTTCTGTCACAGGTGATCTTACATTTTTTCATTTTTCGTTTCTCTTTCTTTTTTTCTAGCCATCTTGGTGTGTCGCAGGGAACCACAACTGGGGCCAGGATAATCTGGACGGCAAGTATTACACCGCTTTTGCGGACTACTTGACTGAAGTTGTGAAGTACTACCAAGATGAGCACGACTTGCACTTCGACTATCTCGCACCTTTCAACGAGCCAGTCGAGGGATGGTGGAATATCAACCGCAGCAAAGCAGCGCAAGAGGGATGTAACTTTCGGTTCTCGTCCATGCGCCAGGTAAATCTCCGCTTAATTAACCCGCTGAACCAAGACGGAGAAAGAATTGCGCAGGTCGTTTTGGATGTGAAACGAGCTCTTCTCGACAAGGGCCTGTCCACGAAGCTCAGTGTCTTTGACGC
The DNA here is from genome assembly GCF_000143415.4 of Selaginella moellendorffii. Taxonomy (NCBI): domain Eukaryota; kingdom Viridiplantae; phylum Streptophyta; class Lycopodiopsida; order Selaginellales; family Selaginellaceae; genus Selaginella; species Selaginella moellendorffii. Next base: position 237,728 of record NW_003314347.1, read on the forward strand.
CTGGAGCTTTAACACTCCAAAACTGCTGCGATTGATGGACGAGCCATTGGTCTCGGCCATCGATCAAGTAAACGTGCATACTTACATCAACTTCGTGACGAGAGAAGAGACTGCAAGGAGGAAAGAGGTAGAGAAAGAAGCGCTTCTTTTTTCTTGGGGGATCTAAGTGTTTCGGCTTTTCAGGTAAGGCAGGCTGTTAGCTCTATTGGAAAGAGACTCTGGATGTCGGAATACGGACCCTTGAACTGGAATGGCAACGAATGGGAGGTGGCAGTGCAAGTAGCCAGGCACATCAGTCTGGACATAAACGAGCTCCAGCCATCGGCGTGGTGCTACTGGCAAGCGCTCGAAGTGCCAGGAAGTTTATGGGGTCTTATCCAGTGCTTGTTCACGTACCAAGGAAAACATGATCTACAAATCCGCAAGCAGTACCAGGTACTCAAGCACTTTTCTAGATTCATCAGGCCAGGCTTTGAGATGTTGCCAACGGAGAAGTTTGCGGACAGTCTAGTGGCCGCAAGGGACGAAGCTGGGACCTCTCTAGTGCTCGTTGTCACGAACACGTCCTCGAGAAGCAAGGATGTGAGCTACAGCACTGGTTGCGTTCCCAGGATCGCGTCCAAGGCCTTTCAGGCCTCGGTGTTTCGAAGCTCGGCCAGTGAAGACTTCGTCCAGCTTCCAAGCTTGGCCTTCACCGTCGAGTCTCCGAATGTGGTTGTGTGGATACCACCAAAGTCTGTCACAACACTGGTTGTGTTCTAATTCCTTTGTCATGAAATAAGCTTCAGCCCATTTTTTCTGATAAAAATTCTGAAGTAGCCTTCACTTCTCTATCGACAATAACAAAGCAACAAAACTTGCTCACATATTATTGGCAGCAGTAGAATATTTTTGTTATGTATGCATAACATCTTAATTTGCCATGTAAGACATGCCACATCATCCCAAATAATATGACATCATTATAAATCTACTTGTGAGTGCTTGGAATATGGAAAAGGAATCCAGAAATGTGTATATCAACTAACCCAAAAACCCTAACTTATATATAAGAGTGAGTGGTCCAGATTGAAACCAATTCGACAGCTACTAAAATCCCACTATGCTAATATTAGTATACGGCATACACTTGGCCTTTACATCATCCCCTCCTCTCGGAATAATGGAAGGCCGTTAGAGTTCTCTTGTAGATGGGCCAGGATTTGGAGGAATGTCAAGAGGAGGCATTGGTGGATTTGTAGATGGTATTAATTGCTTTTGATCCTTTTGTATGAAGTGTTTCAACTGCTACACATGCATAATCTCCGGAGGATCGGTTTGCTAGACGTCATGCCAAACCTCATAAACTTATGGTCCAACTTGCCGCAACACCCAATACGATCTTTTCCACTTGCAAGGAGCCTTTAGATAAACCACGTACCATAAGATAGGGAAAACGGACTAACACTAAATCATCCACTTTGTACTCTACAAATGGATGATGATGGGAGTTGTAGCGCCGTTGTTGTCCCACTTATACGCGGCCTAAGTGTTCGGCAAACTCTGCTCGGACAAGTGGAAGAATGCTCATCAAGCTCGTGGCAATTGCGAAAGTAAACCTAGCTCTGTTGGTAATATTGGATTATGACCATATAGAAGTTTATATGGTGAAGCACCAATAGAACTCTGCAACCCATGTGACATAGGCATACCGAAGAGACGGCAAATAACCATCCCAATCTGAATGTTGAAAGTTCACATACTTCGCAATCATCCCTTTGAATGTTCGAACGAGCCGTTCTACCAGATTGTCTGATTGTGGATGATAAGCACTCGTGAAAGTGTGGCGTATCCCCAGCCGAGACGTCAAAACATGAAATGCCTCAGCCATAAATGCAGGACCATTATCCGAAAGAATCCGCTCTGGACAAGAATGCTGGAACACCACTCGATTGAGGAGGAAGTATCCAACAACAGTTACAAAGGCGCTAGCAAAAGCACCAACTTCCACCCAACGAGTCAAGTAGTCAGAAGCAATAATAACATACTCATTGCCAACAGTCGACTGTGGAAAAGGTCCCATAAGATCAAACGCCACCAGCTCAAACAGACGGGAAACTGTAATTGATTCCAACCGTCATTTCACAACACAAGGGGGAGTATTACGAGCTTAGCACCAAACGCAGCTACACATACCGAATAACATCATGTCGCATCTCCAGCCAATAGAAAGACCTATGTAGCTTCTCGGTCACACGACGATGTCCCATATGCCCACCTAGAACAGGAGAATCATTGTAGGCATGGAGAAACCGCGGAACAAAGACAGAAGGCACCACCAACCGTAAATGATCATTAGGACTTGTTCCCACAAAATAAAGAAGGCCATCTTCAAAGCGATATTGAGAATGTAAATGCCGGAAAGGCAAGTCATCAGCAAGTGATGTAGGATTCTCAAATACATCTCGAAGCCTTCGAATCCACATTTCAATCTTTTGAGCCTCGCGAACCTCATCAAGAAAAGGTAGATCTTGCTCTGCACCTTGTGGACACTGAACGTCAAGTACAGCAACTGCCGATGGCAAGGAATCTTCATTTAGAAAATCCACAGAAACTCCTTGAGCAATGAACAACATCAAAATCATATATCTGAAGCTTCAAAGCCCATCGAGCAGTACGACCAACCAGGTTCTTCTGCTTCAATAATGAAGTAACGGCAGCATGGTCACCTTCAAGTAACATCTGAGAACCATAGATATGCATGAAGTTTCTCGAAACCCCAAACTGCCGCTAAACACTCCTCTGTCGTGGAGTAGTTCACCTCTGTTGGTTGTAATGTACAGCTTATATATGCAATAGGATGACACTGACCAGGCACACTCGGGCTTTCTTGCATTAACACACCTCCAAGACTAATATCAGAAGCATCTACGCGTAAAATAAAAGGTCGAGTATAGTCAGGATATGCCAAAACTGGAGGAGTTGTCAACAGCTCTTTGAGATCTACAAACGCCTGCTCACAATCTGAAGACCAGATAAAAGATGATGTTGATGACTTCAGCAACGCTTGCAACGGTGTAGTGTAATCAGAAAGATGATCCACAAAACGACTGAGATACTGCACCTTGCCTAGGAAGCGTTGCACATCATTCACACACTTTGGAGTAGGGAACTTTAGAATGGCTACAAGTTTGTCAGGATCAACTTGCAAACCCTCACGAGAAATACAGTACCCAAGATTTACGGGGGAACTAGAGCCAAGAATACGGGGGAACTAGAGCCGGCTCTTGAACACTTCACCAAGCTACCCCACTTGTCGGTCCGTGTTCACTCTAGTCTTGGACTTCCTAGTGGTCAGCTCATCACCCAACACTGGGTCTGGCCTTCCTGGGCCAAACTGGCCTTTCCTGGCCAAACTGGCTCCATTGGGCTCCAACCCCCACACTCTCCCTACTATACTTTTGGAACCCCCCGCAGCCCCCCCCCCCGGGGGATGATCGCTTTAAGCTTTCACCCAACTGCCAGTATTAGTATTCGGACTCGGACTCAGACTCGGTCTCGGTCCCGGATTCAGACTCGGACTCGGTCTTGGTCTCGGTCTCAGTCTTGGTCCCGGTCTCAGTTCCATCTCGGACTCCATCTCGGACTCCATCTTGAGTCCATCTCGGACTCCATCTCGGGTCCATCTCGGACTCCACTTCGGGTCCATCTCGGACTCCAACTCGGGTCTACCTCAGACTCCATCTCAGACACTTCCACGTGTCATGTGTCCTTTTTGGGTCCCTTTTTGGAGCCTTGCTTTTTGGTTGCCTCATGCTTGCTCCTCGAGCCCTTTGTTGGGAGTTCCACTCCCGCTCTCGACCTTCCAAGTCAGAGCTTTTAGTCCAAATGTGTTATGCTCGTTTGGCTTTCGCTTCGGCCACTGCCACGTGGCACCCTTTCCGGCTCCACTTTGGGGCCTAGGGATTTTGTGTTTCACAACTCCACCACCTATAGACGAAGTTCGATGTCCTCATCGAACGGTAAACTATTTTATAAAGTAACACCTGCATGTGTTACCATTTCCATCCTTGGCACCTAGCCAATATTTGTCAATAGTTTCACATTGAAGGCTCACCATGCCTTCTCCATATTCGTCAATGGTTTGACACCAAAGGCTCACTATGCCTTGCCCATCCTCTAAGGAGCATAGTCTTTCCAACATAGAGACTTATTTGACCACCTAGAGTGGTTTGCTCCCTTTTATTGGTTTAGTTCTCACTAAACCTGTTAGAGACATCTTCTCTAACTCAATTCCCACTACTCATTCTCGAGTGGTCTCAGTTCCCATCGATATAACCTTTGCACTTTGGAACTTTGAATTTTGACTTTTTGGAGTCAATTTCCTAGATGTCTCCGACACCTTGCCTTGCATCTTTTGTGCAACTCCACTTCCCATCCTAGGAAGTTCTCTACTCAAGGGCACCATCATCCTCTTTTCTATTTCGTGCCACCTTGGGGCACTAAGTTCCAGTTATTATACATTGTGCTAAGGCTGTTCATGGCCCTATCATTTGGCTACCTTACCGCTCCCTCCCTTGGAGCTTCCTCTTTCGCTAAATTGGAGCAATTTGGAATCCATCCTTGGAAACACACTTCCTTTCCTGCAATTTGTTAGCGTCCAACACATTAGTGTTCCTCGCCTAACTTTGCCACTTGGATTCCTTCCAAGGGATTCCACAGCCCTATCTTGGCCACTCATCTTTTGCTCCTATCTGTTGATTGTTGCACCAAGCAACACCGAATCTCTACCTCCCTCCTTGAGGTATTCTTTTGATTCCATAGCAAAGGCTCTGCTTTGCCAAGACTAGGGTGTTCACCCCTAGTAAGTCTCTTTAGCATCTTCTGCTATGGGCTCTATCCACGACCCAACTTTGTGACCTTCCCATGGGTCTCTTTAGAGACTACTTTCCTTGGACACACTATGCCATCGCAATGACATAGCTCATTTCCCTAAGGTGCTTTTCCCACTTGGTCACCTTGACCAAGCCACACTATCATCAATAGTTCAAATCAACACTTTGAACTAGGAACCTTATTCCTTAGCCCAAACAAGAACCTTGTCCTTATTTAGCCACAAGATCACCTAGTGATCTCACCTCGACACCTTAACAGGTTTGCCAATAGGTACTAGGTCTTCTAGACCTTTAATTTGTTAACTACGACCCCGGGGGCATCCCCCACACTTGGCGGTGCGCCCAAGCCAGCCCTTCCAGCCAAGGGTCCATAGCAACTGAGACTGGGTGTCCCCATCTCATTCACCACGTCCTTGGTGCCACTTGCACCAAAGTGTTCAAGTTAGATATGCTGAGCCACACTAAGCAATCTAACCGTGCATCACGACTCCGAGGCATCCCTCGCTTGGCGGTGTGCCCAAGCTAGTCTCCACACTAAGAGTCCATGACCATCGAAAAATGAGTGTCCTCATATTCCAAACCATCACCACGCCCTAGTGAGTTAGGACTTGAACCCAAGCACTAGAGGGTCGGGACTCAAACCCAACCTCCATATATGCATCTACAGACGATATCACCCAGGATGCCTGGCGTGACTCCCCACGCCGGTGCACCAACTTATACTCAAAGCGCGCCATAGATCACAGCTTAGGAACCTAGTTCCTCCACATTGCCAAGTCTTCTTAGTTGACAAGTCTGTGATCATGCATGGACTCCTCCATGCTTGGCCCCATGGCCCACCCTTTTTGAAGTTATCACCTTCAACTAGGGTATTTGTTCCCCTGACTTGCCAATCTCACTTTGGCAAGTCCTCCGACCACTGTAACATGGTTCCTGCATAAGCGTGAAAGCCCTTGGTCATCGACTCTCATTCAAAGCCCTCTCTTTGAACACTCGGGAACTATTTCCCTAACCTTGATAGCCTTGCCTCATGGCAAGCTTCAAGACCACGCTTCTGTTGCACCACTCTGATTTCGCGCGTTCCTTGAACCATTTACGCTTGGCCTTTCTAGGTACTAAGCTACCTAGAATCATCTTTGGGAACCTTGAAGGAACTCTGTCCCTTAGCTTGCTAAGGCCTCCCTTTTTGCAAGCTTTCCAATTACCATATAGTCTAACATGGACAATTCCATATTTTAGACTCTCCATGGCATCACGGTTGCTAGCGGCAACACCCTCGAGCCCCCACTTGATTCTCCACTCCTAGCTGACATAACTAACCTTGGTTATGCCCTTCGATTCCTATGGTTCAGTTCTATCCCCTTACTTCTTGCTTTTGGCTTTACACCTTTCCTTTGGTCATTCTCCTCCAGACCAGGAGGATAGTTTTGCACTTTCTATCATGCCTTAGCAAGTATTCTTAGGGATGAACCTATCTGATAGCCTAGGGAGTGGTTCCTCAATCCAGGTATGCTCACCCTATAATTCCACACAACGAGATTACGTTGTTGCTTATGGGCCTTTACATGCCCATCACTAGCCTTGCCAAAATTCCCTTTGTGGCTTTGTCCAATTCGAGTAGACAGTCTTCTCCTGTCTCCGCCACCTTTGGACATTTGGATAGCACCTTCTATCCATCATTCGCTAGGGACTTAGTCCCTTGAGCCTTATTTATTACCCTCGCGACATCAAACACCACCTCCTAGTGTTCTAGAGTATTCGGGTGTCCCAATGATGGCTTCTTTGATAATGAGTATTTCCTTTTATGACATTGACTTATTATATCGCAACATAAGCAACTTATCCCCCGTAAGGGTACGTCCAACTTCCCTATGCCATTAAAAAGGCTTGGGTAGCTACCTTCTACCCATTTAACCAATTATTTTGCACCTCTTGCTTAGTTGCCTCATAGTTGTCAAGTCCTACAACTCATTGCTGGTGCTTCCACCCCTCCATCATTATCTGGGTCACCACACTCCAATTGCATGCTCTGCCGCTTACGCTATGCCATTCCCATTTCCATTGGGATTCCTTTGGCAAGGGGTTCTCATGAACCCACCAACATAGCCTCAAAGTATCACACCTTGGCACATTTGGTGTCTCCAAACCATCGACTTCACGAGCCTACCTCTATGACACTTCTTCTTTGTGTATAAGTCTTTGCCAAGACCAATACCGCTCTTTCTCATGCCAACCATCTGTTAGCAGGTCACACACAACTTTGTGTCAAAGTTGTTTTCTTTTTGGGAACACCTTTCCCACGACTTTAGCATGGCACATTTTGCCATCGATGAGATACCCTCTGTTCTCATCCTTGGATCCTATGATCCCCCCCCAATCCTTCGTGGGGTACCACACACCTCAGTCCAAATGCTTCCATTAGTCTTTTTAGGACCATTCCTTGACTCTACTTGAGTCATCCAGCAGTTTTGGACTTGGTTAATCCACAGACCCGTAAGGTCCCACTTGTGAGGCACTAGCTCATTGGAATACACTTCTTGCACTCCTGTCCTACTCAAAAGGACTATTTTCACAAGTGTTACTCTGACACTTGTTTTTGTTCTCTGGGGCAACTTCTGCCCCTTAGGACTACTTGTCCATGTGATGAGAATACCAACTCATCTCTAAGTACACCCCCCCCAACTCCTTGGGTTGTTCTAGTATTTATTAAAGGTAGCCCCGGCTACCATTTCAAGGACTTGAGTCCTCTTCCGTATTTGACCTCCCACGGTCATTACTTTTGGTCTCACATTCATGAGCACTAACCTCAACTATATGAGGATAATCTTGTGACTCCCTTATTGCTTTGGAGTCTTTATCTTTCCTGTGATCCCAACTTTAGTTGTTTACCACAACTACATTGGCCATTTACTAAGTCAAACGCTCATCTGGATCACATCCTCAACTCTCTGAGGAAAACCATATACTGTTCCCAAGATCCCAAAGTCATTCCCTTACCGGCCCCTTTTCTATCCACCACATCGCGCCCAAGTCCTCAATGAACTTGAGTGGAGAGCCATGTCCTCTCGGCATGCTACTCCTCAAGGATAAGCCCACTCCTAGGACCTTCCAATGCTAATATCAATGGTGATATACTTGAGCACCAATAAAAGTCGGACTAAGGAACAACTCCGATACCAAATTGTAAGAGACTAAATTTTCCATTCTACTTTAGTCACTTAACCACACCTCCGACCACTTGGAGGAGTCTCAATCACAACCTCCATAAGTCCATTTCAGGACTTGGGACTTGCTAGCCCCGAGAATGGTATCCATGCCACTCAACATTTGCATTTGGTCCAAGTGCTCCACGTGTCCAATCCCATGACCGACACTCCAAAGTACCACCGACATGGCAGCCTGTTACGCTAAGGCCATGCCCAATCACCTTTGCCACACTGGTAGTCCAATACCACTTGTATCACAGTTTTGGCTCTCCAAGACTAGGCAAACCATCCATGAGTGGTCATCTCAGATCCACTCCTTAGCATCCTTAGGATGCCCATCGACAAGGGGAATAGCCTTCCCCAATATCCCTCTGTTAGTCCCCACTAAGTCCCTTTTTGCCCCTGGCCGTGTTTGCCAGCACTGCCACTGGATCGAGGCCCACATGCCTAACCACTAAGTCCCACGGTCCTCTGGGACTTCCTCACCACACGATTGTGTCCTTGGTCACTACCCCAGAGGACTGCTCCTCTTCCTTTCCACAGTCTGGGCCTTTGGGACAACATTTTGGAACACCGTGGCCTTACGCGAGCCACCTGGGTACTCTCCCCACCTTCTGCCCTTGGGTGCTCTAGCCATGGGCTTAGAGTGAGGTTCCGTTGAGCCACGCCTGGTATCCAAGTAAGTAGTGCCACCCATACTTGGACTGGGAGCATCGGCCAGTCGATCTCCCGGGGGAACTAGAGCCGGCTCTTGAACACTTCACCAAGCTACCCC
>NW_003314347.1:250294-257187 GCF_000143415.4 Selaginella moellendorffii
CGGACTCCACTTCAGGTCCATCTCGGACTCCATCTCAGACTCCATATCGGACTCCACTTCGGGTCCATCTCGGACTCCATCTCGGACTCCATATCGGACTCCACTTTGGGTCCATCTCGGACTCCATCTCGGACTCCATATTGGACTCCATATCAGACTCCACTTCGGGTCCATCTCGGACTCCATATCGGACTCCATCTCGGACTCCACTTCGGACTCCATATCGGACTCCACTTCGGGTCCATCTCGGACTCCATATTGGACTCCACTTTGGGTCCATCTCGGACTCCACTTCGGGTCCATCTCGGACTCCAACTTGGGTCTGCCTCAGACTCCATCTCGGACACTTCCACATGTCATGTGTTGGTCCTTTTTGGGTCCCTTTTTGGAGCCTTGCTTATTGGTTGCCTCATGCTTGCTCCTCGAGCCCTTTGTTGGGAGTTCCACTCCCGCTCTCGACCTTCCAAGTCGAAGCTTTTAGTCCAAACGTGTTATGCTCGTTTGGCTTTCGCTTCGGCCACTGCCACGTGGCACCCTTTCCGGCTCCACTTTGGGGCCTAGGGATTTTGTGTCTCACAGGATACTGGTTACTCTAAGACTGTTCCAAGTCACTCCGGGCTCCTGTCCCTTCGCTCCTTGGGCTGTATGCTCAGGAGTTACTCCGTGGTACGGTTCTGTCACTCCTTGGCTTCATGCTTGGGAGTTTGGCATTGTTCCGTTCAGTGGCTCAAGGCCTTGAACCTTAGGTTCCACACCACTGTCCTATGGACACATGGCATGTGACATGTGGCACTGACACATGGCACGTGGAGGGTTTAGTTAGGATAAAGGGTAAAAACCACGTGTGCTATCAAAGGATGAGTCTCGGTAAGTACTATCCAATGAGATTGGGCAACTAATCTCATTGCATACGCAGAGATGAAAACAATGATCCGAGTGGGTACACGCTTAGGTGCAAAGACTTCACATTGGTTCCTTGGGTATGGATTTGGTTACCTTTTGTACCATAATAATGTGAGCTTGCTCTTGGGCTCATAAGAGGGATTGAGTTGTTCCATTTGCACGAGTTTACGCTTGGGCTCATGAGTGAGGCACATTAGCAACTCAATGTTACATATTGAGTTGGTAGGATTAATGTTAGCTTATTAATGGTTCCATGAGTTGTTCCATGTACCGTGGGTGAAAGTAAACCTTCCCTGGGTTTGCTATAAGTGGCAAATAAGCTGGTCCATAGCTGTTTAGCATGACACTAGTGGATCCTTCTTTGGCATGATTACAAGTGGATCAATTAAGACTATAAGGATTAATCTATTGGTTCAAGTAATCATTGCTATGCTCTCTCATAAACTTTTCTTGGATTGGACTGAAAACAGTGGGAACGCAAGTTTGAGGTTTGGTCAAAGTAGAGACTGAATAGAGAGTTGTTAGGGACAAAGGATCAAACACGTAAATTATTTTCTCTTCTTGGGAAGATGATTTGCAACGAGGTGTGACTTATTACTCATGTTCATATTATACAATCAAGAGTCCCTACCTTGATGCATGTTGGTTATGGTGGTCTTACAAGTGGTGAGTTATGGGATGGATAGTGGTGAAACGCTAAACCATTTTGTCTAGGCTTGCTATTGAAGACTTGAGTTGCAATGCTCAATTCTTTTCCGGGGAACCTTGCTATTGCTCCTTAAGTAGCTTGATGTTGGATTAGTTTTGAGTTTGGTCAAAAAGAGTGTGGCATGAGTTTGTCTGTGTTGTGTAAAAAAGTGAGTGGTGTTGGGTGTTATAAATCTCTATTGGTAGAGTGTGGCATTTATGTTGCATTTTGTCGAATTGAGTTGACACTTGATACTTATATAAACATTTGTAGTAGTGACATGGGCGTTACTTGTGGTGTTGCTCAATAGATGATTAAGTCATTGTGATTTTATATCATATCCATATGATAGTAAGTAATGTGTTTATGAAGTTGTTTGGTTAAACGATGATCAACCCCAAAGTGGTTGATGGTGAAGTTAATCTACTTGCACATAATAGCATTATAGTAGCTTTGACTAGATTCTCGATGGTGGTCTATTATGCTAAGCTTAAGTTGGTTCTTTAATTCATTGAGTTTGCCCATTGAAGTTTTGGAAAGGGTTATAACATTCATTTACTATAGCTTGCTAGTTGATACATTAGCACTTAGAGTAGATTGTTGGATGAAGAAGGTGTGTAGTTGAGACATTGACATTGCTAGCACTTGTGTTAGTGGAAGTGGCATTGTTATTTCGAGTGATGAAGAATTCTTCTTAAACCTTGATTTTCCATGTCATTTTTCTTGTTAGTGTTTTAGCTTTATATTGGATCTTGAAGGTGGTTGAAGAAAAGTGTTAGTGCAATGTGGATATCCGAAGATGTGGTCTTCGTGATCAAGCCTTGGATGTTCACTTGGCATTTTGTGGATATCGGTGTTGGATGTTGGAAAAACAGACAAAGATGTTCGAGACTATGGGTCATAAGAATTGGTGTTGACGTGAACCTATATGAAGTTGTAGGTAGGAGGAAGTTAGTTGAATCTTGAAAGTTTGCATTCCTGGATGAAGAGTCATTCTTTCTCTGGGATGGAAAATTTTCCATAAATTTTTTTAGACTTTTCCAATGGCTAATCTGTTGATCACTTTATTCAAAAACCTTTCCATTTTTGTAAACTAGTGAAGGGGTTAGAGTTGACTTTGGTTGGCTTAAACATTAGTAGGTAGTTTGTATGATGCAACCCAAAAGGGATGCTGACTTTTGGGGCTAGGGCAATTAAGTTGAATAGAGTCTAGAGTTGGTGTAGAAAAGTGGTCATTACACTTTTCTAGAAAGGTTTTTTTATAGCGTTTTGTTTGGTGGCAGGTTGCACCTTGCATTTTGTTAGACTCTATGAGAGTAGTGATGTGAGACACAAATCCCTAAGCCCCAAAGTGGAGCTAAAAGGGTGCCATGTGGTAGTGGCCGAAGCAAAAGCCAAACAAGCGTAACACATTGGACTAAAAGACTCCGACTTAAAAGGTTGAGAGCGGGAGTGGAACTCCCAACAGAGTGCTCAAGGAACGAGCATGAAGCAAGCAATAAGCGAGGCTCCAAAAAGGGACCCAAAAGGACCAACACATGACATATGGAAGTGTCCAAGATGGAGTCCGGGATGGACCCGAGTTGGAGTCCGAGGTGGAGTCCAAGATGGAGTCTGAGATGGACCCGAGTTGGAGTCTGAGGTGGGGTTCGAGATGGAGTCCGAGATAGACCGAGATGGAGTCCAAGATGGACCTGAATTGGAATCCGAGGTGGAGTCCGAGACGGAGTCTGAGATGGACCAAGATGGAGTTCGAGATGGACCTGAGATGGAGTCCGAGATGGACCCGAGATGGAGTCCAAAATGGAGTCCGAGATGGACCGAGACAGAGTCCGAGATGGAGTCCGAGATGGACCCGAGATGGAGTCCAAAATGGAGTCCGAGATGGACCGAGACAAAGTCCGAGATGGACCCAAGATGAAATCCGAGATGGAGTCCGAGGTCGAGACTGAGACCGAGACTAAGACCGGGACCAAGACCGAGACTGAGACCGAGACCGAGACCGAGACTGAGACCGGGACCGAGGCCGAGACCGAGCCCGAGCCCGAGTCCAAGTCCGAGTCCGAGTCCGAGTCCAAGTCCGAGTCTGAGTCTGAGTTCGAGTTCGAGTCTGAGAGGGTGAAAGCCCAAAGCGTTCGTCTCTCAGACCCTGGGGGGTTTGGTGAGCTCCAAAAGTATAGTAAGGGGAGGACTACAGTGGAGCCAGTTTGGCTAGGAAAGGCCAGTTTGGCCCAGGAAGGCCAAACTTAGTGTTGGGTGATGAAAGTCCAAGACTAAAGTGAATACGGACCGACAAGCGGGGTAGCTTGGTGAAGTGTTCAAGAGCCGGCTTTAGTTCCCCCAGGAAATCGACTAGCCAATGCTCTCAGTCCAAGTGTGGGTGGCACTACCTACTTGGATACTAGGTGTGGCTCAACGGAACCTCGCTCTAAGCCCATGGCTAGAGCACCCAAAGGCAGAAGGCGGGGAGGCTTGCGTAAGGCTACGGTGTTCCGAAATGTTGTCCTAAAGGCCCAGACTGTGGAAAGGAAGAGGAGTAATCCTCTAGTGTAGTGACCAAGGATACAGTCGTGTGGTGAGGAAGTCCCAGAGGACTGTGGGACTTAATGGTCAGGCCTATAGGCCTTGATCCAGTGGCAATATTGGCGAACACGGCCAAAGATAAAAAGGGACTTGGTGGGGACCAGAAATGAGGTATTGGGGAAGGCTATTCCCCATGTCTGTGGGCATTCTAAGGATGCTAAGGAGTGAATCTGGGATGACCACTCATGGACGGATGGCCCAATCTTGGAGAGATGGGATTGCAATGTAGGTGGTGTTGGACCACCGATGTGACCAAGGTGATTGGGCATGGCCTAGCGTAACGAGCTGGTATGTTGGTGGTGCCTTGGGGCGTCGGTCATGGGACTGGACACGTGGAGCACTTGGACCAAGTGCAAAGGTTGAGTGGCATGGATGCCATTCTCAGGGCTAGCAAGCCCCAAGTCCTAAGAGGGACTTATGGAGGTAGTGAATGAAACTCCTCCAGGTGGTTGAAGGTGCGGTTAAGTGACTAAAGTAGAATGGAAAAAATTAGTCGCTTACAAGTGAGCTCTCACTAATCTTGACTTAGTCTTGGTAGCCTTACTCTTTGGCTGAGGATGGTGATGTCCAACTTAGTTGTTTGCGGTTGAGATGTTGGTACTCATACTATAGCTTTGTCTAAGTGGAGGTTGTGTACCGATATAAGTCCATCTCGTGGTATTCACTTTAGTTTTGACTAAGTGTTGATTACGCATAGCTAGCCTCTTCAAAGCATGCTCAAAGCTATTGACTAGATGTGTTGGTGAGTTTATTGCAATTGAGTTGGATTCGAGTGGTCATTTAGTTATGCTTGTCCATGAACCTTTATCTCGTACTTGAGGTATTATGTTCATACTGGACAAGTGTATAACTCGATGGCACGAGTTTAGTGTTTGGTTCTTGTGAAGGCAAGTTAAAGAGTGATTGTTAGTTGCTTTGTGACTAATGATTGCTTGTAGACTTTGTCAAGGATTGTTAATACTTGCTTCACTCGATAAAGATTTATTAGTGATGGTTTTGCTTTATCGGATGGTGTTGCGAAGGATCGTGTAAATAGACTTACATGGTTTTTCCATATTAGCATGTCGATTCTACCTTTGTCGATATCATTTGGTTACATTTAGTCCATAGTATTGAATTTCATGGATTCTTGGATGTGGTGAATTACTCCTAGATGAAGTGTTATATGTAGCTGAGTTTTGTTGAAGGATTGGTCTAAGATACTAAGTTAAGTATCTTCGACTTTGGTTAGCTTAGTTTTTAGAGAGCTTTGAGTAGTGATTCACTCTTGCTTTCTTCTAGCTTTCTTCTAATGTTAATGGCATTGAAGTGATGCCTTGTCATTGACATTGTTGTTGTTGAGATTCGAGTGAGATGAAATGTTTATCTTTAAGATTGATATTGAGTTTTATTAGTCTTGATGAAGATAGTGTTGATGATTTAGCTATGGCTTTGTGTTATTGTTACGAATGTGACTTTGGGTATCCAAAGTTACTTGTCGGCCAGTCCTTACGGACACTCTTTCCTTACTGCCACGATGGCAAGAGGTCGGTATTGTTGGGCCTATTATCAGTTCCCACTTGGGCTAGTTGAGAAACTGGTCAATGACCATGTACTTAATTCGGATAAATATAAGGTAGGAACCCTATGTATTTCTTGCTGAGCATACTCGGCCTAGTTTGAGAAACTCCTGTCATTGACTTGCACTTGTTAGTATCAAGAACCTCCGTGATATTGAGATTGGTCCCTTAATATTCGCTAAATGATAGCTTACCGTGTCTGCCAAACACCCTTGCTATCATGCCCTTTGCGTTAGTCTTATTTTTCTCCTAAATGCTATTTATGGAAAGTGTTCAGATTTGTTTATTTGGCATATCTACAGAATATAGAGATCGGCTTGAACACAATGGTGTTTGTCCCATGTCCAAATTCGCAATCTAGCGCCATTCCATATTTAGTAAGTTTCAAGCTTGCCCCAGAGACTAACTCCTAATACTAAGGGAGGTTTGGGGTGAAAGCCCAAAGCGTGTGTTCCTCAAGTTAGGGGGGGGTTCCAAAATGTATAGTAGGGATAGTGGGTAGGTCGGGCATGGCCAACCAACTTGAGGTATAGTCTAGCTCCCATTTGCGTGCCTGTCCTTGTTCTGCGTCCAGCTTGGGTCTAAGCCCAAGTTCCATTCCATGCTAGCTGGTGGAGTACCTATGTCCTCGCGTTAGGCCACCGATATACCGAAATAGTGCCAGACTCCGTTTGGCTTCGTTTTGCGTGCTGGTCCTGGCATTGGGATGTTGGTTGCTCCAGGACTATTCCAAGTCGCTCTGGGCTCCTATCCCTTCGCTCCTTAGGCTATATATTCGGGAGTTGCTCCATGGTCTGGTTCCGTCACTCCTTGGCTCCATGCTTGGGAGTTCGGCACCGTTCTTTCGTTCAGTGGCCAAGGCCCTGAACCTCGGGTTCCACACCACATGTCCTATGGACACATGGCATGTGACACGTGGCATCTGTCACGTGGTACAAAGAGGGGCTTCGTGGTGTTATCCTATGGTAAACTACCATAGGATAAAGGGTCAAAACCACGTGCGCTAGATTTGATATCAGAGGATGAGTCTCGGCGAGTACTATCTAATGAGATTGGGCAACTAGTCTCGTTGCATACGCAGAGATGAAAACGATGATCCGAGTGGGTACATGTTTTGGGTGCAAAGGCTTCGCAATTGGTTCCTTGGGTATGGATATTGT
>NW_003314347.1:257329-259106 GCF_000143415.4 Selaginella moellendorffii
ATGTTAGCCTATCGTTGGTTCCATAAGTTGTTCTAGTGGTTCCATGAATTGTTCCATGTACCATGGGTGAAAGTAAACCTTCCCTAGGTTTGCTATGAGTGGCAAATAAACTAGTCCGTAGCTGTTTAGCACGGCACTAGTGGATCTTTCCTAGGCATATTTACAAATGGATCAATCAAGACTATAGTGATTAGTCTATTAGTTCAGGTAGTCATTGCCATGCTCTCTCATAAACTTTTCTTGGATTGGACTGAAGGTAGTGTGAAAGCAAGCTTGAGGTTTAGTCAAGTTGAAACCAAAAAGAGAGTCATCGGGGACGAAGGATCAAACACATAAATCATCTTCTCTTCTTGGAAAGATGATTTGCAACGAGGTGTGACTCATTGCTCATATTCACATTATGCAATCAAGAGTCCCTACCTTGATGCATGTAGAAAATAATGGTCTTACAAATAGTGAGTTGTGGGATGGATAGTAGTAAAGCGTTAAACCATTTTGTCTAAGCTCGCTATTGGAAGACTTGGGTTACAATGCTCAATTCTTTTCTAAAGAACCTTGTTATTGCTCCTTGAGTAGCTTAGTGTTGGATTAGTTTTGAGTTTGGTCGGAAAGAGAATGGCATGAGCTTGTTCGTGTTGTGTAAAAAAGTTATTGGTCTTGGGTGTTGTAAATCGCTATCAGTGGAATGTGGCATTTATGTTGCATTTTGTCAAATCAAATTGGCACTTGATGTTCACATAAACCTTTGAAGTAATGACATGGGTGTTGCTCGTAGTGTTACTCAATTGATGATCAAGTCATTGTGATTTTATATCGTATCCATGTAATAATGAGTAATGTGTTGACGAAGTTGCTTGGTTAAACGATGATCAACCCTAAAGTGGTTGATGGTGAAGTTAGTCTACTTGCACAAAGTAGCATTGTAGTAGCTTTGACTAAATTCTCACTGGTGGTCCATTATGCTAAGCTTAAGTTGATTCCTTGTTTCCTTGAGGGTTTGCCCATAAAGTGTTGGAAAGGGTTATAGCATTCACTTGTTATAGCCTATCGATTGATTTGTTAACACTTGGAGTAGATTGTGGGATGAAGAAGGTGTGAGGTTGAGGCATTGACATTGCTAGCACTTGTGTTAGTGAAAGTGGCATTGTTGTTCGAATGATGAGGAATTTTCCTTAGAGCTTGATTTTCCATGTCATTTTTCTTGTTAGTGTTTTGGCTTCATATTGGATCTTGAAAGTGGTTGAAAAAGAGTGTTAGTGCAATGTGGATATCCAAAAATGTGGTCTTTGTGATCAAGCTTTAGATGTTCACTTTGCATATTGTGGATGTCGGTGTTGGATATCATAAGTATGGGCAAAGATGTTCGATGCTTAAGCATATTGTTAGATCATGAGAATTTGTGTTGAGATGAACCTATATGAAGTTGTTAGTAGGACGAAGTTGGGTGAGTCTTGAAAGTTTATATTCCTGGATTGAGAGTGATTCTTTCTCTAGGATGGAAAATTTCCACAAATTTTTTTAAACTTTTCCAATGGCTGATCTATTGATCACTTTGCCTGAAAACCATTCTGTTTTCGTAAGCTAATACAAACTAGTGAAGGGGTTGGAGTTGACTTCGGTTGGCTTAAACCTTAATAAGTAGTTTGTATGATGCAACTCGAAAAGGATGCTAACTTTTGGGGCTAAGGCAATTGAATTGGATAGAGTCTAGAATAAGTGTAGAAAAGTGGCCGTGTTGCACTTTTCTAGAAAGGTGACAATTGTGCCTTTCTTTTGT
>NW_003314347.1:260434-262944 GCF_000143415.4 Selaginella moellendorffii
CCATATCTTCGGATATTCAAATTGCACTAACACTCTTCTTCAACCACCTTCAAGATCCAATGTAAAGCCAAAACATTAACAAGAAAAATGACATGGAAAATCAAGCTCTAAGGAAACTTCCTCATCACTTAAAATAACAATGCCACTTCCACTAACACAAGTGCTAGTGACGTCAATGCCCCAACTCCACATCTTCTCCATCCAACAATCTACTCCAAGTGCTAACGGATCAACCGACAAGCTATAGCAAATGAATGCTACAACCCTTTTCCAACACCTTAGTGGGCAAACTTAAGGAAACAAGGTACCTACTTAAGCTTAGCATAATGGACCACTATAGAGAATCCAATCAAAGCTACTACAATGCTACTTCGTGTAAGTAGACTAGCTTGTCCATCAACCACTTTGGGGTTGATCATCATTTACCCAAGCAACTTCGTAAACGCATTACTCTTTATCACATGGATATGATATAAGCATCACAATGACTTGATCATCAATTGAGCAACACCACGAGCAATGCCAATGTCATTACTACAAATGTTTATGTGAGTATCAAGTGTCAACTCGATTCGACCAAATGCAACATAAATGCCACACTCCACCAATAGAGGTTTACGACACCCAACACCACTAACTTTTGTTCACAACACGGACAAGCTCATGCCACTCTCTTTCCGACCAAACTCAACACTAATCCAACACCAAGCTACTCAAGGAGCAATAGCAAGGTTCCCCGGAAAAGAATTGAGCATTGCAACCCAAGTCTTTCAATAGCGAGCCTAGACAAAATGGTTTAGTGTTTCACCACTATCCATCCCATAACTCACCACTTGTAAGACCATCACTTCCAACATGCATCAAGGTAGGGACTCTTGATTGCATAATGTGAACACAAGCAATGAGTTAACACCTCGTTGCAAATCATCTCTCCAAGAAGAGAAAATGATTTACGTATTTGATCCTCCGTCCTCGATGACTCTCTTTTCGGTCTCATCTTTGACCAAACCTCAAGCTTGCTTTCGCACTGCCTTCCGTTCAATCGAAGAAAAGTTTATGAGAGAGCACGGCAATGATTACTTGAACCAATAGACTATTCCCTACAGTCTTGACTGATCCAATTATAATCATGCCTAGGAAGGATCCACTAGTGCCGTGCTAAACAGCTATGGACTAGCCTATTTGCCACTCATAGCAAACTCAGGGAAAGTTTACTTTCACCCACGGTACATGGAACAACTCATGGAACCACTGGAACCATCGATAGGCTTACATTAATCCTGCCAACTTAAAGTGTAACCTCAAGTTGCTAATGCGCCTCACTCACGAGCCCAAGCTCAAACTCGTGCAAATGGAACATCTCCAATCCATCCTATGAGCCCAAGCGCAAGCTCACATCATAAGGTACAATAAGGTAACCCAAAACCTATCCCAAGGAACCAATGCGAAGTCTTTGCACCAAAACGTGTACCCACTCGGATCATCGTTTTCATCTCTGCGTATGCAACGAGACTAGTTGCCCAATCTCATTGAATAGTACTCGCTAAGACTCATCCTCTGATACCAAATGTAGCGCACGTGGTTTTGACCCTTTATCCTATGGTGATTTACCATAGGATAACACCACGAAGCGGAACCTAAACCCTCTTTGTGCCACGTGACAGATGCCACGTGTCACATACCACGTGTCCATGCCACGTGTCCATAGGAACCCGAGGTTCAGGGCCTTGGGCCACTGAACGAAGGAACGGTGCCAAACTCCCAAGCATGACGCCAAGGAGTGATGAAACCGGACCACGGAGCAACTCCCGAGCATATAGCCCAAGGAGCGAAGGGACAGGAGCCCGGAGCGACTTGGAACAGTCCTAGAGCAACCAGCATCCCAATGCCAGGACCAGCACGCAAAACGGAGCCAAACAGAGTCTGGCGCTATTTCGGCATACCGGTGGCCTAACGCGAGGATATGGGTACTCCACCAACTAGCATGGAATGGAACTTGGGCTTAGACCCAAGCCGGACGCAGAACAAGGACAGGCACGCAAGCGGGAGCTAGACTATGCCTCAGGTTGGTCGGCCATGCCCGACCTACCCACTATCCCTACTATACATTTGGAACCCCCCATAGCCCCCCCCCCTTGAGGAACACACGCTTTGGGCTTTCACCCCAAGCCTCCCTTAGTATTAGGAGTTAGTCTCTGGGATAAGCTCGAAACTTACTAAATATGGAATGTCCTTAGATTGCGAATTTAGACACGGGATGAACACCATTGTGTTCAGGACGATCTCTACATTCCGTAGATATGCCAAATGAGCAAATCTGGACACTTTCCATAAATAGCATTTGGGACCGAAATGAGACTAACACAAAGGGCATGATAGCGAGGGTGTTTGGCAGACACGGTAAGCTATCATGTAGCGATATTGAGGGACTAATATCAATATGCGAGGGTTCTTATCATTAGCAAGTGCAAGCCAATGACAGGAGTTTCTCAAACCAGGCCGATTATGCT
>NW_003314347.1:263302-265209 GCF_000143415.4 Selaginella moellendorffii
GGATTCGCGACCAAGTCAGACAACTTTCGGCCGTCCCCAATAAAGAAATGACCAATGGAGTCAGCCACCCTTGCTGCTCTGGGTGTCACCCAGCTTACAAAAGTGTGATATGCTCCTGCCTGCAAGGACATAGAGAGAGAAGCTAAAGGCCCCAACCCTCATGAGCAAAGAAACTAAACCCGTCAGTAAGGTTTAGATAGACTATTGTAAACAGGCAGTTAGAGTTGTTTACACGGTCACACTCTTGTTAATGGAATAAGGAACATCAATAGAGAGGCAGGTGATATGATTAGTCGACAATATCTACCCCATGACTAAAGATTTCACCATGCACACGAAGTGCCGAAGCTAGTCTACATATACTGGCCCACACTCACAAATCAATAGATGGATAATATCAAAGTCAGAAACAATGATATCCCCCCTCGATATGCCAGTTACTCCACTAGCACAAGAGGGACTGATAAATTGTCCAGCAATACCGACCTCCTGCCATCGTGGCAGTAAGGTAAGAGTGTCCGTAAGGACTAGTCGACAGGTAACTTTCGATACCCGAAGTCACATGCGCGACAGCCATATTCATTCTGTTCTATTGATTATTGCTCAAGTTAGTTCTGATAGATTGGGATGCTATTTCCTTCGGGTGATACATTCGCGAGCATCTTGCTTGCCAGTCAATGATACTTTGTGTTCTTTGAGTTATTTTTGGTAAGTTGTTTAGCATACTATTTACAATTTTTGGTAGTTAAGTTCTATCATTGAGTTTTCTTGATAATACACTTGCTATTGAATTTTGCTGAATGGTGACTCCTATGTTTTTCCAAACATGATGATTTTGGTGATTCCTATACTATAATACTGGTTTATCGGATGATAACTTACTTGGAATACTTTTGTGTTCTAATCTAAGATTTAATCACTGGTAATTAAGTCTCTAAGATATCATTGTTTCTGACTTTGATATTATCCATCTATTGATTTGTGAGTGTGGGCCAGTATATGTAGACTAGCTTCGGCACTTCGTGTGCATGGTGAAATCTTTAGTCATGGGGTAGATATTGTCGACTAATCATATCACCTGCCTCTCTATTGATGTTCCTTATTCCATTAACAAGAGTGTGACCGTGTAAACAACTCTAACTGCCTGTTTACAATAGTCTATCTAAACCTTACTGACGGGTTTAGTTTCTTTGCTCATGAGGGTTGGGGCCTTTAGCTTCTCTCTCTATGTCCTTGCAGGCAGGAGCATATCACACTTTTGTAAGCTGGGTGACACCCAGAGCAGCAAGGGTGGCTGACTCCATTGGTCATTTCTTTATTGGGGACGGCCGAAAGTTGTCTGACTTGGTCGCGAATCCACGTTAGACATAAAGGTTGCCTCCTAACTCATTTAAGTTGGTGCATTTCTCACATAGTGTGAATACCATGAACTTTTTTTGGAGTTGTTTCCTTGGCAATATTCTAGAATCGAGTATGCATTGACGAGGACGTCGATCTTCCCTAGGAGGGCGAGAGTGTCACGAATGTGACTTCAGGTATTGAAAGTTACCTGTCGGCTAGTTCTTTCAGATATTCTTTCATTATTGCCACAACGGTAGGAGGTCAGTATTGTTGGGCTTATTATTAGTTCCCACTTGGGCTAGTTGAGAAACTGGTCAATGACCATGTACTTAAATCAGATAAACATAAAGTAGGAACCCTATGTATTTCTTGCTAAGCATAATCGGCCTGGTTTGAGAAACTCCTGTCATTGGCTTGCACTTGCTAATGATAAGAACCCTCGCATATTGATATTAGTCCCTCAATATTGCTGAATGATAGCTTATTGTGTCTGCCAAACACCCTCGCTATCATGCCCTTTGTGTTAGTCTTAATTCAGTCCCAAATGCTAATTATGAAAATGTCTA
>NW_003314347.1:265309-267615 GCF_000143415.4 Selaginella moellendorffii
CGAAGCCAGTCTGCCTTTACTGGCCCAAACTCAAAGATCAATAAATGGACAATATCAAAGTCAGAGACAATGATATCTTAGAAGCTGAATTATCAGTGATTATATCTTAGATTAGAACACAAAAGTATTCCAAGTAAGGTATCATCTGATAAACTAGTAGTATAGTGCAGGAACCACCAAGATCATCATAATTGGAAAACATAGGATTCACTATCCAACAAAATTCAATAGCTAGTGTATCATCAAGAACACTTAATGATAAAACATAACTATCAAAGATAGCAGACAGTAAGCCAACAACTTACTAGAGATAACTCAAAGAACACAAAGTATCATTGACTGACAGGCACAATGCTCACGAATGTATCACCCGAAGGAAATAACATCCCAACCTATCAGAACTAACTCGAGCAATAATCAACAGAACAGAATGAATGCGGTAAGACCAACAAACACCCATTCATGCCAACTATCACACTAGCCAATCCAAATAGATCGCAGCCAACAACACCAAGGAACTCAAGTTGCCTAAGCAAGTGTTAGCAACATCATTTTGATGTCTCAAACCCAAGAGACCAATCCAAAGCAAATCACAAAGAACATGTGATATTGCGAAAAGCCACAAGCCATCAAAGAGAACAAATAACCACCATAAAAGATCATCAATCATCCTATCAATAGAGAAATGCATAATCATCATCGAAAAAAGAATCTACTATCCCGAAGAATAGCAAATCATTCTATACCAACAATAATCAAGCAAAACCCTTGACAAGGATAATCAACTATCTTAGATGATAGTCAATCATCACCAATGATTGCTAGATGCAAATACTAACGTCAACATTGAAACTAATGAGCCAAAATGTCTTCCCCAACAACTTCTAACAAATGGAACAATGAGCATAAAACTCAAAGAACCAAAAGCTCGAAGAAGTCTATAGCCAAGTCTTGCCTAATAATGATCACGAGTCTCGCATGGACTAACGTCAATGCTAAAGAAGAAATCATGGTACAACCCACAATATCCTCCTCAACACATCTATAAGCTAAACTTCATAATGCAAAGCTAATGAAGAGCATGTCTGCATCAATCCAAAAGCTAAACATAACGAAGCTATGCTTGACAAGTGATCATCAAGCGATCCTCCATGAATCCATCTATAGCAAGACGTAACTCACATCATAACAAGCACAAGAAGAATCATCAATGATTGATATATTTCAACTCAAATCCAATAAGGATTCAAACATCCAATATCAATCACTAACTCTTCCGCTTGTAGAGTTAGCATAGTCCATGACTAAATCACTTTTCAAGGAAAAGCTGAAGCTCAACCCCTACTAAATAACCTTGTTTAGAACACAACTAACTCAAACTTGCCACTTAGTTCATTTGAACGTCAACATAGTTGCGAACTAGCAAATGTACGAATGCCAATAACACAAAGCCATAGCCAAATCATCAACACTATCTTCATTAAGACTAATGAAACTCGACATCAATCTTGCGGATAGACATCTCATTTCACTGAAATCTCAACATCAACAATGTCAACGACAAGGCATCACCTCAGTGCCACCAACACTAGAACAAAGTTAGAAGAAAGCACGAGTGAATCACCACTCAAAGCCTTCTAGCAACTAAGCTAACCAAAGTCAAAGACACTTAACTCAGTATCCGAGACCAATCCCTCAACAATACTCTGCTACAGATAACACTTCCTCAAGGAGTGAATCACCACGTCCAAGACTCAATGAAATCCAACATTATGAACTAAACGCAACCAAATGATATTGACAGAGATAGAGTCAACATGCCAACATGGAAAACCCATGTAAGTCTAACGACACGATCCTCCGCAACACCATCCGGCAAAGCAAGCCCATCACTGCTAAATCATCATCGAGTGAAGCAAGTGTCATAGTCTTTCGACAAAGTTTACAAGCAATCACTAGTCACAAAGCAACTAACAATCACCCCTCAACTTGCCTTCACAAGACTCAAACACTAAACTCATGCCATCAAGTCATATACTTGTCCAACATGAACGTGATACCCCAGGTCAAGATAAACGTTCATGGGCAAGCACAAACTAAATGACCACTCAACTCCAACTCAACCGTAATAAGCTTACTAATGCATTTAGCCAACAGCTCTGAGCATGCCTTGAAGAGGCTAGCTATGCATGATCAACACTCAGCCGAAACTAAAGTGAAGACCATGAGATGGACTCATATCGGTACACAACCTCCTCATAGACAAAGCTATAATACGGGTACCAACATCTTAAACTCAAACAACT